>NC_039254.1:2432913-2476786 GCF_003368295.1 Carassius auratus
TGTCTCAAATGACCATCAAACAGAAAAGTGTTTGCATAATGACACCTGCATATATGTCAGAGAAAATAGTCTTTTATTTTTATTTCTACTAGGAAACAGCACAGTAATATTTCACAGATGTAATATGGCAGAGTTCTTTCTGCTGGGGTGTGGCACATCTGGACAAGTAACACAGCTGGAAACGTGATTGTAAACGTTAAGTGCCTAGGGAGAAGCACCTCTGCCGACAGCTGTACTGTATTTATTGGCTGATGTTTTGTCCTATCTCGAGGAAAAAAGATATTTAGGCATTACTGGTATTTCAGCAAAAGTGTCCAGCTGGACTGAAGCAGGAATATTTCAATTTAAAGCACACACCCTTGAGAAACCCATTACTGCATATGCATTAAAATGTATTGTCACTTAATTAAAACATGAAATTATATCATCATTAACTCTATGTACATATATGCAATTATATTTAAAAAAGTCATTACATTGTAAATGTGATTTTAGATACACCGTCTAATAATCCACAAGTAGACCACACAGTTTTCAGTCATTAATTAAGTGAAACCAAACCCAACTTCAACTGTTGTTTTCCCGACAAAATAAAAGTCCCTTTATCCATAATATTGCCCTTTCCAAAGAAAAAGTCATGTTATCTGAATCAGGAGAGAAATATGCACACATCAAGTGAAACAGTCCAAAACATTTCTACTAATATGATTTGATGTGAGAGGACAACAGGTGATGGACTTTTACTGGAGGAAAGCATAATGATGAATTATGACCAGAAGTGAAGGTTTAAAGTTAATGATCCAGATCTGAAAAGATACTTTAGTTTCAACACAATTCTGGAACCATAGAATGATGCTAAAGTTTTGTGTTTGCAACCACCAAACTGAAAGTCCGAAATTGAAATTCCATTGTTTTTCAAGAAACTCACACTGTCAAGACTCCCATTATTTGTGTACACATTCATCTTTCTGAATGGAGGGAATCTGAGCTATGAATCAGTGAGTTAGGTGAGAGGACACCTTCTAATTATTGCATGGCCCCCAATACCTTCACCATGAGGATGGGTTACCGCTGCCTTATCAATGATTCATTCAACAGGAAGAGAGAACATGGGCTGTTTATCACAGTATCTATGTGTCCTGTTACAGCCCAGGCTAAGAGATGCACATATGTGCCCAGGACTGAGGCTGGGTGTCATGTGTTTATCCCGGCTGGGCTTGTGTCTCTCAGTTCTGAAGAGGGTGTTCGACATGCATTGACTCATGCAAAAGGAAAATGGCTTTGCCGCTAAGTCTCAAAGTCATTCTTCATAGACTGGAATGCAACATGTCTTACTGTGGAAGGAGGTGAGGATAAAAACCACAGACAATTTTTTGTGGGATTATGTTTGTACTTTGCTACATTAAAAACTATACTATTATCAAAAATTATAATTAATCTATTGGTCAATTCTTTAATTTTGCATGGACAAATTCATTTTTAAAATAAAAAAAAAATATTATAAATATTATTATTATTATCATTATTATTATACTGGTCTAGTGGTTATTTATAACTTTAATATCAAAACATTAAATATTTTATAGGCAACTAATTGCATAAGCTATTTATATGAAATATTTAAATATTAAATAATTGTTTGTGTTTCAATTATGTGTTTTCCAAAGTGCAACTGTGCTCACATTGTTGGGAGGTTGCTTTTTACATTGCAAACATACAACAAAAGCTATACAATTAAAATAAAATTAATTTATGAATGTATTTTTAAACCATGAATGGCAAAATTATTTTCTTAATCTGTATTTTTGTGTCTCTATATATTATATATATTAGAATTATATAATATTAATAGAATTATATTAGAATTATATATATATTATATAATATATTAGCTTTGTAATGCAATGTTTTGGACTTTTGTTCCCTTCCTGTTGCTCTCTTTGCCAGTTTCTCAACGTGATCCTCCCCAACCAGCGCCCCTCTCTGTTATCCCACTGTGGTTTTCTCCCTGATGTCTGAGTGTTTACTAAAATAACACTACATGAACTCCCTGTTAGGCAATCCAGCCAACAGCCTACAATAGGGAAAGAATAGTCACTCTTTTATTATTATTATTTTAATGTGGACATTTGATGAGTCTAGTCTAGTCTAGTATAGAAAAAAGCAAGATAAATTACTTATTTTAGTCAGGATTTACTTTAAGTTGAATACAGGCTTCTTAAATTTGCTAACCACAGCATAAAAAAAGTGTAGTTTTAGATTTTGCTGCTTAACCGCAGCTTCTCACCAATTGGTTTAATATCACAACCGTTCGTTTTCTATGTCAACAGGGTAAGCTGAGATTCAAAGGGCATTGAGCCAGTGATCTACTGTATCACTCGACACACATTCTGACGTACACACACACACACACACACACACACACACACACACGCACGCACGCACGCACGCACGCACGCACACACACACACACACACACACACACACACACACACACACACAAACACATCAGACCTCATGGCATTGCCTCTCCCCACATTGAATATGCCCTGTAAAGGCATGGAGAACAAACCCATGGTTGACGTCCATTGCCATCCAAACAGCAAACACCTCCCCAGTGCCCAACGGCTTCAATCTAGAACGTGAGTGTAACTTTAGAGTACCCTATATTTACCCTAGTACCGTGTGTCTGGAGGGTCTGCGGTGTACTACTGCATGCCACGAATGTGTGAAAGGACAAACCCATTTTACGAACTCTATGGAGTCGTGCAAAGAGTATTCCGAGTATAGGTCTTCACAGATTTAATTGCAGCCAATTTTTGTTGCAAAATTCATTTTTGCATGCTGTTCCATTAGTTATTTTATGTAAACATGCACTAGATAAAAGTTTTTGACCACTTTCAAGTTTAACTCTCAAGTTAAAATCAGTTCAACATTAAAAAAAAAAGCATCTGCCTTTTTTTTTGTAGTCCACTGTCCTGTGTTTTGCTTGTTTTGCATATTTTTTTTTTGTTTGATGGTCATGTGTCTTTTGCAGTGTCTTACTTATATTGTTTTAAAAAACATTGCATTCGAGTTAAAATAAGTTGAATAAAAAAAAAAAAATAATAAGTGCCTTGAGACCTTGCTGTTTTGTTCCCATACCACAAAAAAAAAAAAAAGTTACAATGCAAAAGAATCAAAACGCTTATGTTTTATGTGAAAAAAACAACAACAACAACAAAAAAAAAACATTGTAAAAGCAGAGCTCCAAACTGCAAAAATGAGTTCTGTAAGAACGGCCCTTTTAGAGATTAAAATATTTTTAGGTAATTATACATTTTAACAATGATTGGTTCAAAAGTTTGTTCAGAGATAGTTTGAAAATGGTGTGACAACATGCCAGTGTAGTGTGGTGTTGGGAAAAAGTAGTGGAAGGGATGCTCTGGGAGGGTTGGGTGGGATGGTTTTCATGTTAACACTGTGAGACCCGGCACTGGCTGGTATTCCAGAGGATCAGATGGACTGGGAGAGAGAGAGAACCTGATGGTTGATCACTCAGATGACGGCACTGCAGGCTTCAGGTTTCCATGCTGAAGAGGGTTTGATGGCTTGTTATCTGAGGTGAGGTAAGGATCAACCATTCCATCTACATTCCTCCTCGTTACTGGGCCATAATTCCATGCACCTCCACACAGAACACACGTGGAAATGCTGACAGAGAGGAAGCAATGCTATGTACTATCTAAACACCATTGAAATTCAGGCACATTGCATCAGGAAAGGGCTCGGTCAGGTCTCTAATAATTTGGGGAGGGTCTGTGTTTATCTTTCCTCTCTGACTCCATCAAGTGTCAGTCACAGAGGATTGAACATCCTGCTTTGTTAAACTAGTGGCCTCTCTTTCCTCTCTAGCTGTATATTTATTCAAAGTTGCATGCCATCAGTCGTGCAGTTTCTTTAATGATCAAGAGATTGAGTGAGGTAGACCGAGCTGGTCCCAGACATGTGTAAATATTTCAGAATAATATCTCTGAATTAGTGATCATGTTGGCAACATGGCAACCATAGTTTCCTGACTGTTGTCAACGGCTGCCATCACACCTGAACAGGACAGTCACTGAGCCATTAAATCTGACTGGCCAATAGCAGCCCCCTACTGAGACACAGGAATTTGGAATATAATTTGTCTTTGAGAGCTTCTAACTTAGAGATTGTGTGTGTGTGTGTGTGTGTGTGTGTGTGTGTGTGCGTGCGTGTGTGTGTGTGTATGAAATACGTACATTTATTTAGCATTTTTGCTACCAGTTTTTACTACTTGCTTCTGGGTGTTTATTAAATTAAATTAAATTAAATTAAATTAAATTAAATTAAATTAAATTAAATTAAATTAAATTAAATTAAATTAAATTAATAAACAAGCAAACGAACAAATGAATGAATGTAAAAGTGGTGTAAAATTTTAATATTGTCACTTTCATTAATAACAGTTATTCTGCTGCTGCAATAGTTTTATGATTTCTTGTCAATTTTATATAGTACATCAGTTTATCAACAGCAATAAATTATTTTATTTTATTTTATTTTATTTTATTTTATTTTATTTTATTTTATTTTACAGTATAAATGGACAAATGATAAAATAATGGCATGTCTACATTTGGGGGGGGGGCTCAGAAGTTGCATTGTGATGATTATTTTTTTTTTTAATTATTATTATACATAAAGTAAACATATAACACATCAACAGAACACAAAAACAAATACAAAAAACAGCAACGACAAATGATAATAGTAATATTTAGAAGTATTAAATAGTATTTAAATAGTGATAGCATGTATAATAACAATGATAATTATATTTAGTGGTGAGGGTGATGTTGATATTGATAAAATTATTAATAACAACAATAATAATAACAACATTTATATCAATAATAATAGCAACAATAATAACAGTAATAATAGTAATACTAAATTTGGTGGTAAATATAACATTTTGTATTGAAAGTACAATTGCAATAGTTATATCAATATTAATATAAAAACAACAACAATGGTAATAATAATAATAATAATAATAACAACAATAGTAATACAAAAAAATATATATAATAATAGTAATGCTATGGATGGCGATTATGATAACACTTATCATATGGCGACAGTGATATCAATAATAATTATTGTGGTAATAATAATAATAATAATAATAATAATAATAATAATAATAATAATAATAATAATAATAACAACAACAATACACACACGTGCGACATGCACCCACCACATACCACACCTCTCCTATTTTATTTTATTTTTTTGTGTATGTCAGTGTGCTTTTTTTTTTTTTTTTTTTTTTTTTTTTTTTTACAGTTACTATTTGTATGTATGCCTAAACTAAGGTGGTGCATTAAAAAGAAGGTGAAGTGCATTAAAATCAGCATTTGATGCATTAAAATCATGTGTGGTATGTGTTAGATGTTGACTTGATTTGGTTATATTTTTATATTTTATATATCAATATCATTATCATCATCATCATTTCCTTTATCCATTTATTTATTCATTTATTTATTTTAATCATTTAATATATACGTTATACCATTACCACCCTTATATCAAGAAAATTATCATCACAGTGATGATTATATTGTACTGAAATATATATTTAGCCTGGGATAAATAGAATCAGTGTTCATTTGGATTAGGCTCTTTGATTAATAGAAGTTTGTTCAGCAATAAAGATGATACAGTGCATGTCAGTAGAAGTGTGCTCAATCAACAATGTCAGTCAACACATTTGCTTTATGTTTTTGGCGTGTTTGCTTTAGTCTAGCTAAGATCATGTTTGAAAATCCTAGAATGTCTTAAACGGGAAACTTGTGGTGCTATGAGAAGCTTTCTAAGTGACGTTTGGAATGTTTCAGTTCAGGTGCTGGATCATGTGCTATTCAGATACTTAAGCCTCAGTGAATCTCCTCCTATAAATATTCCCAATGGGTGGTCTCTTTAATGGCTTATAGAAGCTATAAGCTGAGGAGGGTGCATGATCCTAATTAAGGCTTGTGTATAAGAAAGCACATTTGCTATCTCTTTAGCTCAATTTTTGTCATTTCTGCTTTCAGCAGAAAGGTTATCGCCGGATAGCAATGTGCTCATTAGCACTCCTAATTTGGCTCCTAGACTATGTCTAGACCATCATTCAGTGGTAATGTTTAGAGTAGGTTTGCATTCTTCACTGTAGGTCTGTTGGAAAATCTTTAGAGGTACCAAGAATGGTACAGTATTGGATTACATAGTAGAACAGCACAGGCGCCAAGGATCAGATTAGGCCAAACCATGGGGGAAAGGGATGACAGATAAACCTTAGCATGGTGCATTTGTGCTTCTGAAAAGTGCAGGTCATAATAAATGGTCTAGACATGCAACCAGACCACAGAAGACATCTGGGCAAAGCGTAAATAATGCAGAACAAAACTGTTATGAGATGATATAACATTTGTCATGGCCAAGAGTAGAACACCAAATACATCATTTCTGAAATAAGAGCTTTGCTAAGTACTTGACACAATCCAAATCTTCTTTAGTGCTTTACTAATGTTATTTTATAGGCTGTAAGATTAGTATTTTTATATGAACGTGGGCCATAACAAGGTGTGACCAAAATATTTTTTTAGCAATTACAACAAATTTTGTGATTTAATTATTTTAATACCACTTAACGCCTTTTATCCAACTTTTCTATTATTATAAGTTGCAACATTGCATGGAAACAGCATACATTTTCACCAATGATCTACACATATTTCTTGGCAAATTTTATTTGTTTTATTTTGTAATTTTTGGAAAACCACTTCTCCATCTTTATTGCATGCAAAAGCTTAAAAAAAATAAAAAATAAAAAATATAAAATAATAAAATAAAATAAAATGCTAAATTACTTCTTTTAAAACTTAACTGCTTAAGCCTGATGTATATGCATTTTTTTAAATGACAGACCCATTTTATTGTATGCAAAAAATGTAAAACAAATAAATGAAATATAAATTATATTACAAACTATGTATCATAAAATTGCAATAAAATAAAATCATACATTTGGCTACGTATATATACGTATATATATATGGTTCAGTTGCACATTTCGGATCTTTATCTCACCAATAAATAAAAATGTAAATAGAAACAGGTTGAGAGAGTTTGACAACAGACTGAGGAAGGAGCTCCAGACAGACACGATTAGACAGACAGACAAAGAAATGAAATTGAGAGATTGATATCGAGCATAGACAGACAAAAAGCACCACACATGTCCGACAGCTCGCTCAGGCTGCAGTCACAGAGCCAAAGTTCCTGCCTGCTGAGCATGAATGCAGGGCTCTGTTCACCGTCCCAGTCATCACATTCCTTCAGAGCCACACGGCCATCGGAGGAGAGGGCAGCAGCCGTGGAGCCTGGCCAGGACCTAACTTACAATACATCCAGTCTGCACACAGGCCTGCCAACAACCCCGTCACGCTCCCAAAATGTCACAGATCATTGTCCGGTGGTTTGTCTCTGACGTAGGTGTGAAGATCATTGTAGTCCTGAGGGATCACTTGGTCACTAAACACTCATTTTGAGATTAAACTAGCATGGTAAATGCTAGTTTTACCAACCGGAATATAGACACTATGTTGAGATACTTGCATAGCTATAATCAAAACATTATGATTCACACTGCAGAAAACTTACAAAAAGTATTTTATGGTTATAAAACAGTCAACCAGCAAATGATGCACGAATGTGTTACAGCTGGTATTTTTCCTTGTAGAGCAAGATACTTTTCTGAATCTTTATTACAATTATTATTTATGTATTTAATTTTTCTGTGGGTTAAGACTTTCTCATTCTCACCTAATTAATACAGCTAGCCATTTTATTTTCATGCAAAACCCAAAATAAGAGGCTACAAGATATAATTAGACTAGACAGAGGGGTAAAACAATACTAATAAATAATAATAAATATATATATATATATATATATATATTTTTTTTTTAATAAATTACATCTAAAAATAATAAAATAATGAACCAAATAATCTAATATAAATATAATTCTTAAAATAATAATAATAATAATAATAATAATAATAATAATAATAATAATAATAACAATTCAAAATAAACCAATAAAAGTTATTTTTAAAACTATTAAAGTCTTAACACTTTCAAAGCATGGTTCTTTATGGAACATTATAAAAAGTGTTTTATTAAGTGCCAAAAATGATTCTGCAGTTGTTACAACACAAAGAACCCTAATCTAGTACCATTTAGAACGAAAAAAAAAAAATATTCAGAAAGCCTAAAAGGAGATTTAAGGAGTATAAACAAACTCAAATGGTTTAAAAAGCCATAATATTGATCTTATCAGGTCTTAAAGTAGATATTTGCACCATCTTGCTCTAGGTTCCTCTGTGGTTTCTTCCTGACCTTTTGACTCATACCGACAGCGATGAACATGTTTATTATCATTTGTACAGGATTTCCTGTCATGCTTCACCTTATAGCCTAACTTTGTGCACCCAGAAACCTACTCCTCCAGCTATGAGAAATGTCTGATGTCATATGATGTATGCCTTTAAACACCCTTTAATTGTTTGCCTAAATCCCACCACCAAGTGTCATGCATGGGTGTTCCTCCTAACAACAGATTTAGCACACACTGCTGTGGAGAAAATGATTTTGGAGTTGCATTAGGGTGGGTCCTCACTGCGGTTCTGTTTCCATTAGCCGCCTTAAACTGCATTCAAATGAGGAACAGTATTCTTGTTTTGTCAGCAAGTCGCATCAAAGCAATTTTTAAATGTCAGGAAATCAATTTATTTATTTATTATTTTACTTTTTGTAGAAACTCTGCCTTCTCTGGTCAGTGAGTGTTACTTCAGCGGTTTGTGCCAGAAGGGGAAAGGGCAACTCTGTGTTTTAATCTTTGGAGTTCAGCCAACTATGGAAGGAGTGAGTCATACGGTAAAATGTTACACATACACACATAAACACACAGAGAGAAGAAGGAGCAGATTCATACAGTCATATTAAACACATACAGTAAGTCCAAAAATACTAATATGGGGTGTAATAAGATGCCTCTCTCAAACCAAACTGGTACTGTTACATATGACAACTGTTGTTGTTTTTACTGACATAATCATAATCACAAATGAATCACACTACTAGAAAAGGCTTTCCTTAGTGCAGTTTGTCAGCACATATAGAATTAGAGCTTGCAAGTCAGCACTTAAAAATAAGAACAACTGCACCATGCAATGCACCAAAACAATACAATAAAAATAAATAAATCACCACCTTTCTTTACTTTCAGAAAGAATATATTCCTGAAAATTAGCATAAGGTGGATTTCATTGTGTTTTATGTTAATCATAAAAAAGCTGTTCTTTTGAACTTTCTACTCATCAAATAATCCATCATTGTCTGCATAAAAATAATAAGCAGTGCAATCGTCTTCAACTGATGATAAAAATAAATTATAAATAAATTCTTGAGCACAAAATCAGTACTAGAAAGACTTCTGAAGGATCATGTGGCACTGAAGACTGGAGTAATGGCGGCATTTAAAGAATAAAATCACCCCTTTCCTCACTTTCAGGAAGGATCTATTACTTAGTTCCTGGCAATCAGCATTAGTTGGGATCTGATCATGTAGGATGTTACTCATGGAAGTATGGAAGTGTGAGCGGCCCATCACTGACTCAGCAGCAGAGCGTGCGGGGGCGTTTGCTCTCTTTTGTTGGACTGGTGGGTTAGTGTGACCCTGGAAGGGGTGCGGACCGCTCTCTCAAATGGACATGCTCTGAGTACATCAGAAAACTATTTGGTGTTTAAATGTGAGTAATTCTGGACACACATTTTTGGGACCGAGGTTTGTAATGCCTTCATGGAAAGCACCAAAATGTCAGAATATGAATCATTGGAAAGTAGAATCACATCTGGGAACCATACAATCTAAACTGAGTTGAAATGCCACATAACTTACAGCACTTTTTAAGTGACCTTTAATGTCTCTGATTGGTCACTTCAATAGAGCCATCGTCTGTGTTTCAATGCTGCCTGAAGACTTAATGAAGCATAATAAACTTTTAATAACTTATACACTTTTAGAAAGTAAGTAAAAATTGCTTTCCATATGATTTTATTCATTAAATTTGGACTAATTAATCTGCCACAGTAATAATGAAAAAAATTAGGGAGGGGCAATGAAAGATTTTTACAATTATTTAATATAAAATTAATATCATTTTAAAGAAATACTGTTATTTTCTACTTTATATTCATCAATGAATTCTTAACAAATAAATAAATGTTTCCACAAACATTTTTAACACTGATAAGAAGAAATGTTTCTATATTTGACCCTGAAGACTAGAGAAACTGCTGACAATTCAGCTTTGTCATCACATGAATAAATCACATTTAAAAATATTTTAATCTAGAAAACTGTTATTTTAAATTGTGATATTATTTCACAATATAACTGATTTTGCTGTGTGGTCAAATAAATAGGCTTGGAAAACATTAGAGACTTGGCATCACCACACACACACACACACACACACGCATATATATATATATATATATATATATATATATATATATATATAATACTTTGCGGTTAATATTAATTATGTTTTCATATATTTTTTTATATTTGCACAATATTTACTCAACCCACCTGTATTCAGATATTTTACATTTACTTTAATTTACACTGTATAAATAGCATCCATCATTATTTTCACTCAGTGTAAACAAGACACTGCTTGTTATTTATTCTTGGTTATTTATAACTGAATCTACTGCTATACTTAGCTAGATAATAGTAGTATAATAGATGGTGCTTAAAAGACTCAGGTCTTGTGCAATAAAGTATATGAGGTCAGATTCTCAGTTCTGTGTGGAAAATATTGGCATGTTGTTTCTCCAAACCCATGTGACTGATCTGAGCAAAACTGCTGTAATAAAGCCAACAGTGAAACAGCAGAGGTGAGTGCTGCCAGACTGTGCTCAGTGGCTGACTTCAGCAGCAGCAGCAGGCACAATGGTGTTACAGCTCGCCCCATCAAACCCCAACACACACACACACACAGACTGACACATGACTAATGATTCTGAGAAGAAAATTCTTAATAGATAAATACGGACAAAAAGGTACTTCTAGAAACAGACACATACAAACCCACCAGCGTGTGAACAGAAGCAGGAACAGTTAAGATGTATTTTTTCAGAAGGTCACATATTTAACATTTCAGATGAATTTATGAGCATGGTCTCAAATCAAGCGCTATAGATGTGCCCATTGTATCTGTCAATCAAACGTGTTAATAAGGTGTGATCCAGAAATGTGGCTGTGGCTTGGAATGTGGAATCTTGCTAAGTTTTATGATTCGTTTGAAATATTATACACTGCATGTAAATCAGTTTTCAAAGTAAAAAGTCACTGACTGAGCATGTATAAAATATATTGATCAGGTACATTTAACATTTAAAACAGAGAAATATTCTCAATCAGATGTAAGCACATTTGTGATACTGAGTAAATTGACTTTAAATAAATATATATGGCAATATGAATGCAAAATATACTTTATCCAGTTCATTTTATTTTGTAAATGTTTTAATGTCTGAATGTATGGATGTTAATTTAATGAAAAAAAAAGGCAATTGCAACCTTTTATCTTACGATTCAGACTTTTTTTCTCTCGATTCCTAATTTCTTGCTCCTCTTTTCCCAATTTCTTCCTTAAAGTCAGAATTGCAAGATACAAACTTGCAAAAATTCATAATTGAGAGATATAAAGTAAATAAAATGTGAAACAGTGAGAAAAAAATATATATATTAGTGCTGTCAAATTATTAATTGCAAATCAAAGTTAATGTTAACATAATATATGTGTGTACTGTGTATATTTATTATGTATATATAAATACACATGCATACAGTATATATTTTAAAAGACTTTATATATATATATATATATATATATATATATATACATACATACATATTAAATATACAAACATAACATATTTTTCTGAAATACATGCATGTGTGTGTATTTATATATAAATAATAATTATACAAAGTATAGTATGTAAACAAAACTTTTATATTTGGATGCAATTAATCATTTGACAGCACTAATTTATATAATCTAATTTATATATAATATATATATATATATATATATACATAGGCAATTCTAAGAAAATAACTGCAATAGAATTGCAATAAAAAAAAATTTAATTCAAATTGCTAGTTAAAAAATTGCTATTTTTGCTAAATTATATGTATATTCTTTGATGAAAATAGGCTACAGGGAAAAAAAGTAAAACTATTTTCAGGAATTTAAGGAAATTTGTGACACTTAAGCTGGCTTTCTATAAAACAACAATAATATAAAAAAATAATAGTAATAAATAATGGTAATAAAAAATCATATAATTTGAACTGAAAATATGATTTCAAAATACAAACATTTGTTGTTATTAACAAATTTTTGGACCTCACATCATGATATACAGTATTGTTATCAGTTCGTTTTAAAAGTTTTAAAACCTACACTAAATGCTACAGGGGAAGATGCAGCCAAGAGCCAGAAAGTTTCCGGGAACTGTATGAATAAGATTCCAGGCAGAATAAGATTCTCTCAGCATGAAAACAGACATCAGTTGTCTGGAAAGATTCAGTTCTGTGTGAAACATGCTCCACTTTGGACAGCCCTCATGGTCAAAAACAAATCCAAAAAGACAAAAGGACTGGAATGTCCAAAACTCTGGTCCATTAAGGGGATAAAATATTTGAGTCTGCCTCTATTTGCGGGGTGACATTTTTCCAGTCTCTTCACCCTTTCATCCATCCACCCCCTGAGTCTGTGCGTCTGAAATGTCATGCGTCCCTGCTCGAGAAGCTCCTAACAAGACTGTCCTTTTCCTGTTGTCTCTGCACCATGTTGTCTGGATAGAGAACAGAGCTCCTCTTTCAGCCAGAACGGAGGACAGAAATTTGTGAGAGAGGGCTGGTTCATGAAAACAGTGGATTGTCTCACCATCCCATCCTGATACCACTTTCTTTGAGATGACAGGACAGTGAAGGATGAGTGTTTATGAGGACAGTGAACAGCAGGGACACAGAAGGCAACTGTAACAAACCAGATTTCTCTCAACATTATCAATCAGAATGGATGAGATTTAGCAAATGTTCAGTCAATACTTTCTAGGAGACAAACAAACATAAATAAATAAATGAATAAATTGTACGCACATTTATGTATGTATTTATGTATGTTATAAATAAATATGCAAATAAATAAATCTAAATCTTTCCAGTAAAAATATCAATTAAATTAAATTAATCAATTAAACATGACAAAAAGAGAGATTTTTTCTTTGTTTGATTAGCCAGTTTTGAACAAAAGGTGAATTTATCTTGTTTTATGGATATTTAGGAGGTTTTACTCTAAAAATGTTATTATTATTATTATTATTAATAATAATACTTATTATAATTATTAGAATTTTCTCTCTAGGTGTAATGATTATATTTCATTCATTACAGTTTATACACACAAAACAAAATACACACATCATGTAAATATAATGAACTGGAGGAAAAAACCTGTAGAAAATTTAAAAATAAATATCAATAATAATAATAATTAACATTGAATTAATAATTAGATGAATATAAACTAATATAAATTAATACAAAAACAGAATATATAAATTATATAAAGTGACAATTTTGTAAAAAAAAAAAAAACAATATTAAATTAATAAAGTAAAAGTTTGAATAAACAATGGAAAATTTAATTTGTATAATATAATATAATATAATATAATATAATATAATATAATATAATATAATATAATATAATATTCACCTTGTGGTAATTAGTAAAATAAATAAATATAATAAAATAATATTTATAAATATTTATTGATGTCCAATATTATTTACTTTTTATTTTTTATTTTTTGGAATGTTCAAAGAAAAGATGGCATAGAATTACAGGGCAAGATAAAACTAGCTATCTTTAGCTGACAGACAGAAAAAAAAAAGGAAAAAGTAAATAAATAAGGAGCCCAGCCAAACAGGGATTGAATGGCATAGTGTACATTAGGTGTTTGATCCTGTGAAGTTGTGAGATAATTCTGGGGTCCATCTTTACCCACATGGCTTTAGTTCGTAGTGTGCAGACAGACAGAATCCCAACAGCTGAGAATGCAGAGCTACAGTATGTGCACACAAACCTGAGGCTGTGCTGTACACCATTCCTATGTTAGGAAATATGTAACCCCACTGGCAACCTGATGTCAGAGTTACAACTTTGATCAACAAAATCCAACCACTTGATCAAAAACTCCATGTTGGTTGATTAATAATCTATTCTGTTGAACTGCATGTCAACGCTGGTCCCAGACAAGCACTAACCATCATAAACTAACTGTGAGTCACATCTGGAAAATAAAATATGGAAATAATGTCATCCAGACAGAACTGTGCTAAAACTCCTGTGTTATTCTTTCCCTCTCTTTTCTTTTTCTCCCTGTGTGGTTCTTCCGTTCTTCTTCTTGTCGGGCACTTGGAGTGAAACACTAACTGCTGCGGTGAGCCTTCAGTTGTCGGTCTCTGTTCATGTTCCATTCATGATCCACGTGCCCATCACGAGTCAGGCCGGGCCTCCCACAGTGGAGCTCCCTCAGAGAGTCCTCCCTTAACCTCTGCCCCGCGGCTGCCTGGGATAGCAGGGGCGTAATCAGGGCCGTATTTTAATGACCCGCTGAAATTCAGAGGAGTTCCCGCCCTTAAAACAGCTGCAGGCTTCAGTCCATCTATGGAGACGAGTGCTCAGGAGGAGCGTGTGGTTTGCCCCTGTATGGCACACTGTATAAGCTTCCTGCAGTCCATTCCAAATTTCTGCTGCTGCTCTCCATGAAACTCTATCACCTTCACTGATCATCCCAAGCCACATTACACACCCTGTCATCTCCAATAATGCTCTCACAGGCAGAGTACCACATGTCAAGTGCAGCACCAAACACTAATACAGCATTAAAGTCAGTATTCAATTAAAATTAAATTACATTTATGCATTTAGCAGACGCTTTTATCCAAAGCAACTTATAGTGCATTCAGGCTATCAATTTTTACCTATCATACATTTGATCTAAATATATATATATACAGTAAAGACCAAAAGTTTGGACACACCTTCTCATTCAAAGAGTTTCTTTATTTTCATGACTATGAAAATTGTAGAATCACACTGAAGGCATCAAAACTATGAATTAACACATGTGGAACTATATATGGAATATATACATAACAAAAAAAATGTGAAACAACTGAAAATGTCATATTCTAGGTTCTTCTTTTGCTTTGATTACTGCTTTGCACACTCTTGGCATTCTCTTTGATGAGCTTCAAGATGTAGTCACCTGAAATGGTCTTCAACAGTCTTGAAGGAGTTCCCGAGAGATGCTTAGCACTTGTTGGCCCTTTTGCCTTCTGTCTGCGGTCCAGCTCACCCCTAAACCATCTGGATTGGGTTCTGTCCGGTGACTGTGGAGGCCAGGTCATCTGGCGCAGCACCCCATCACTCTTGGTCAAATAGCCCTTGATGCCTTCAGTGTGACTCTCTCTCTCTCTCTCTCTCTCTCTCTCTCTCTCTCTCTCTCTCTCTCTCTCTCTCTCTCTCTCTCTCTCTCTCTCTCTATATATATATATATATATATATAAAGATAAAATGTACTGTAGTGTCTTTGTAAAGGAACAGTTCACCCCAAAAAAGACAATTTATTTACACACACATATAGCATTTAAATAAAAAAATAGTTGTATTTAATTTAAATTGTTAATTATTCCTTTTTATTATTATAATTTTTTTTTTACAATACATTCATTTCAAAAATTGCTTTTGTTACTAATTTGCCAAATTATGTATAATACATATTTTTATATAAAAAAAATTACAATATTTAGAACATAATGCAATTATATTTAAATTTAAAATACAGGTTAATAATATAAAATCCTAATCAGTAATCAAACTCATAATCACAAACTGTAATTTATCTAGAAGTCAGAACTTTCTGAAGGTGGTGAGGGGGAAAAAAATTATATCATCAACATTGTAAAATAGATTTCAGTTGTTGTAAAAAATCTATAATTTCCATTAGGAGTCAACAATAAAACTTCAAAATGTAGACTGTATGGCTAAAGGGAAATATTTTGCCGTTTCACGCGGCTGCCGTGTCCAGATGAACACACTGCAGAATATATCAGTGTGGTGTGAGTTCTCCGAAACCTCAGATGAACTCTGTCCTCACCCATTACTCAGACATCAGCGAGGCGTGATGAAGCTGATGAACTGAGGAGCACAGTATCGGAAATGAGCTGTTTATACTTCTAGTTTAGAGATGGAATTCCACCCACAAAACAGGAATAAAAGTGATACAATCTTCAATGTTAAACCATCTCTTTCATGCTTTCTCTATGTTTGAGTGCTCACAGTTCAACAGACAGCACCAGCCCCATCTAAACTCTGTCCACTCAGCTTCAACCAAAAACTTGGCAAAAAAAAAAAAAAACAACAGGGCAGTCATATTTTCTTCCCACTCATCCTCCTACCGCAAACATTGATATCATACCATCATCCTACATCCATCTCGGTGAAACTCTGTCTATGTGTGCACATCCACTGCCTTGAAATTAGATGCGGGACACCAAAAATGACAGTTCTGTTCTGGCTTGTCAATAGAGAGAGAGGGAATAAGGACAAGAAAGAGGCCTTTGAAAGAAAACCAAAAGAGACAAGTTGAATGATGTGCATCAAACTCGAGCAGTCCCACACCAGCAGCGGATACAGCTGGCCTGTTTTCTGTCACACCAGTGCAATGCTTTGTTTGTCAGTGATTTAGGATCTTGGTAGAGACGTTCTCATTGTCCTAGACTGAAGGAGATGGAACAGAATGAGTTTGACAGAGCAGAGTTTGTCCTCTGGTTCTCTGAGACACGAGGAAAGAGAAACCTTGTAGAGAAACAGAGGAAGTATAAAAGTCAAATTGCCTCTGATCTTTTATATGATAACATTTTATGATCAGCCTCGTGTGATCCAAGTGGCAGATGAGTGTTTCTTCACTCGAACAGATTTAGAGAAATTTACCATTGCATTACTTGCTCACCAATAGATCCTCTGTAGTGAATGGGTGCCATCAGAATGATGAATAAAAACATCACAATAATCCACAAGCAATTTACACAACTCCAGGCCATTATTAAACGTGAAAAAGTAAAGTGAAAATCTGTGTGCTTGTACAAGTCTTAAATCCACAAAATTGACAGATAAATGCACAGATTAAACACTGTCTGCAGTTCGAAACAAATATGTGGGTGGATTTTTTTTTTTTTTTTGGTGAAATATCCTTTTAATAATGCTATATACTACTCGTATTACTTACTTAACCCTGGCACTGTTAACTAACATGCATGAGCAGCATATTTCACATATAAAATAGTCTAAAACAATACAATGGCCTTTGTGTTTAATTAGCATCAAACAGATTTCAAACAAACATTGCACTGGGTGAGATATTTTCAGGATATGTAACCTTTTAATATATAATTTCCTGATTTGCAGAGCAGTTATGCACTCTCAGCTCTCTGTTTCTTCAGCATAAACAAACACTGAATTGAGAGAGAAAGAGAGAGAAATGGTCATACCATTGCTTTCAGCTTACAAGCCTCTTAGCTTATTTAAATAGGGAAACAGTTTCATAATGTAATTCCATTTCATACACATAATCTGATTCCTGCAAAACACTTTCCATTGATTTCAGCTGTCATTATATAATGTGAAAAATAGCAGCTTTGGTATTGCCACACCTTTTTTCAAATCGCCTGCTATTTCAAGTGCCAGTAAAATCAAATGAAATCTCAAAACTGCTTCCTGTGCCAAAGAGCATGTGGATGTGGGCTGACCTCTCTGAAGGTCATGGATGTTGAAGCCAGTTCTCATGTCCAGCTGTCCCGCTGATCTCAGTACAGTAGTTTTAGTGGACTGCGCAGCGGGAAAAAAAGAAGAAGCAAAAGCTTATGAAGTGACACATTTTACTAACACATTCCATACTTCATCCAGCCATAAAAAACAAACAAAAAAAAACAAAAAAAAACAATGAGGTGATTCTGGGGCATTATAATATTATTTAAATAAGTGAATCAAGTGAGTCACAGCCAGTGAATTTTTCGATTATAGGTACTATGATACCAATAGTTTACTGTTATTATTATTATTATTTTATTGACTCATGTTATACACTTATGCACATAAAAGCAATGTTGCATTTTTATGATTAATTTGGAGGTATGTTGATAAAAATAGTTTTTATTCACACACGCACGCACGCACACACAGACACACACATATATATATAATACAAATTAAGTCAACCTTTAGGGATGAAATAGTTTTAAAAAATTACTTAAATTATTTAAAGCATTTATTTTATTTTATTTATTTATATCTACAAAACTGACTATTATATTAATTGCATGCTCAGCATATGCTGCTGTAATGTTCTGCTACGACCATTTCACAAGAGGAAATGTCAAGTGATAAATGTACCTGCTGGAAAAAGATTCCGCCTCTTATTTAACTAGACTAGAATTTAGCAGATGGAAACTTGAGTGGAGACCACTGGGTTTATGGACCCTTCTGCGCTACTGCTGATGGGACTCTTGGATCTCTAAAGAGCCTCTGGCACGGAGCTCACTTCATTTCTCCTTGTTTCCTGTTGCCATTTCAAGAGTGTTCTCAGGTTTTCCGATCCTCTGTTGTCCTATGCAGAAATACAGGAATAATGTTTCAGGATGGATATTGGCCCTAAAAAATAACCAAAATGAATGCCGCTTTTATTTGAGATAGAAAACTTAATGGAAAAATGTTCTGTTCGAGAGAGAAAGAAGACACAGTGTGCAACTTGGTCACAATATGCTGTCTGTTAGTACTTCTACACCTTTTCAACAAAGATATGGAGAAGAATAAAAAAATAAGACTTCAGAATTTAGTTGTAAACAATATTTATACTTTCAGCCACCTGCAAAAAAACGTCAAATATGAGTTATAAATACTAATCAAGTCACCAAATAATAAATAAGTTATGAAAGATAAATTGTATAGTTAAGTAAATATTATTTAATTGTCAATAAATTGACTTCTTTTGTTTGAGTGGATGTTTGTTTCCAGCCATTGTTTCCAGATATTTGAAAGCAAAACTCCTAAAATAAAATATCTATTAATTAATAATTTTAAATATTTATTTAAAACTCTTCCAGTGTTTATATAATTCCCCTTTTTCTAAATAATTTGAATATGACAAGATTAACAGCATATTAGCATGATTTCTGAAGGATCACATGACACTCTGAAGACTGGAGTAATGATGCTGAAAATTCAGCTTCGCATCACAGGAATAAATTATCTTTTAAAATATATTAAAATGGGAACAGATATTTCAAATTGGAATAATATTTCACAAAATAACAGGGTTTATTCTGTATTTTTTTTTTATTCAAATAAATAAATAAATAAAGCCTTAATAAGCACAAGACACTTCGGTAAAAAAACAAACAAACAAACAAAACAAAACCTCTTGAACTGTACATATACATATACATACATTCTGTCTGTCTTATATCTGTTTGGTTACCTCCTGTTCACTTTCTATCCATTTTTGTAAGAAATCTATTTAAAATTAATGTTTAAGTGCCAGAACTTGACCAGAGCATATCTCTGTTTTTATATTAGACCTTGAAAACCTTTTACAGAAATAGTTCCTTAAATTACCGCACAGTCTAAAGGCTGAAACGGTACTGCATAGCAGAAAAAAAACACACATGAAAACTAAATTAACATTGGCGCAGTAGAAATAAACACAAGACATGGATGGCTGTTCTGTTTCTTTAATGCCTGAGGCTTTGGGAATGTATGTGGCCTTTGGTGGCTGCTCTGGTAACACCCATGGCATCCTCGGCACGCAGGACTAGGCGGGTTTCACCACTTATAAATACACCCACTAGACAAGGCCTAAATTCACACTGCAACCTCCCATCTCATGCCTGAGAGAGTGTGGTGAGCAGTATGGTTGATATCTACAGTATATTATGTGTGTGAACGTTCTGAGTATCAGTGTTGGTGGACTCTGCGTGTGTGTATGTGTGTGTATTTATAGTGCTAAAGAAATATAAGCCTACTCGTCTGCAAAACAATTTCACCTGACCCGTGTCCTGCAAGCCTGGACTCGGCGTTTAATCTCATACAAGTCACTGTAAGATCAGGTTATAAAAAGCGGATGGAAGGGCAACTCCAAGCACATGGCAGAAAGTCTTATCGCTCCTGAAATAAATTATGCTTATATAGATGAATCAAGAGGTAACACACACACACACTTAAAGAACCATAACTGTCAGAATTTCTCACAATATCTTATTTTATGTTTGACAGAAGAATTCATACAGTTTTGGAACGACATTAGGGGGAATATACAATGACGTCATTTTCATTTAGGGGTGGTCTATGCCTTTAAGGAAAAAATGCAAGTAACTCTAATCTGTAGTAAACATTTTACTCACCAGATGTTTGACTCCACCCATGACAACCACCCCAACAACCAGCAGGCCAAAATCTGCAGTGGAACCCTGTAGGTGAGCCTTATGTTTGCTTGAAGATGGAGTGAGTGGCACATCAGTCAGCAGTGTCTCCTCCTGCTGTCAGTCAGGTATACAGTGCAAATGTTAAGGGCAAATCGTAGCAGAGTAAAGATAGAGATTGAAGAGAAAAAATGGGTCTAATGGGTTGTGAGAGACAAAAGAAAAGCATAGCAAAGCAAAACAAAACAAAAAAATGTAAATACTAATAGGCTAATAATAATTTAATAAACTAAAGCAAGGCAAGGCAAAGCAAAAAAAAAAAAAAAAAAAAAACAGAACAGAGAAGAGAAGAGAATTTCAGTCAGGTTTTAGGCCCCACCATAGCACAGAAACTGCACTTGTTAAAATTATAAATGACCTGCTCCTTGCGTCAGACCAAGGCTGCATCTCATTTCTAGTCTTACTTGATCTTAGTGCTGCGTTCGACACCATAGATCATGACATACTCATAGATCGACTACAAAACTATACAGGTATTCAAGGGCAGGCTCTAAGATGGTTTAGATCCTACCTGTCCGATCGCTACCATTTTGTTTACTTAAATGGGGAGTCATCTCATTTATCATCAGTAAAATATGGAGTGCCACAAGGATCCGTCCTAGGTCCCCTTCTATTTTCAATATACATGTTGCCCCTTGGTAATATTATTAGAAAATACGGAATTAGCTTCCACTGTTATGCTGATGATACTCAGCTATATATCTCAACGAGACCAGATGAAACTTCCCAATTATCTAAGCTAACAGAGTGTGTTAAAAATGTAAAAGATTGGATGACAAAGAATTTTCTCCAATTAAATTCGGATAAGACGGAGATATTAATTATTGGACCAAAAAACACTACACAGAATCTTGTAGATTACAATCTGCAACTAGACGGATGTACTGTTACTTCCTCTACAGTCAGAAATCTGGGTGTTATATTAGACAGCAATTTGTCTTTTGAAAATCATATTTCCAATGTTACAAAAATTGCATTCTTCCATCTTAGAAACATTGCCAAGCTACGAAACATGTTATCTGTTTCTGATGCAGAAAAGCTAGTTCATGCATTCATGACCTCTAGACTGGACTATTGTAATGCACTTCTAGGTGGTTGTCCTGCTTCTTCAATAAACAAGCTACAGGTCGTCCAAAATGCAGCAGCTAGAGTCCTTACGAGGTCAAGAAAATATGATCATATTACCCCAATTTTACAGTCTCTGCACTGGCTACCTATTAAGTTCCGCATCAGTTACAAATTATCATTACTTACCTATAAGGCCCTAAATGGTTTAGCTCCAGCGTACCTAACTAGCCTTCTACCACGTTACAACCCATCACGCACCCTAAGGTCACAAAACGCTGGACTTTTGGTAGTTCCTAGGATAGCAAAGTCCACTAAAGGAGGTAGAGCCTTCTCACATTTGGCTCCCAAACTCTGGAATAGCCTTCCTGATAATGTTCGGGGTTCAGACACACTCTCTTTGTTTAAATCTAGATTAAAAACACATCTCTTTCGCCAAGCATTCGAATAATGTATCTTTTTAATTGTGAGTGTAGTTGCATCTGATCAAAGGTGCATTTTTATTCATTAGCTTGGGTTACATAAATTTTACTTTGTTGGATCAGCAGCTATGCTAATGATGTCTCTATTTTGTTTCTATGTTTTGCAACTAGGATTTACACAAGCTCCAGTCTGGATCCAGAACACCTGAGAAGAGATGATGCTGACCCTCAGAGGACCCCAGATGATGCTAACCCTGAATGAACAAACAGAACTAACAATTATTCCTAAATGTGTGACTTAATCATATAATAACTTAATTAATAATATTGATAGTTCATCGTCTAGCTGACTACGTCTTGTATTATTATTATTTTTTAGTTTTTCTAAAATCCTGTCAAATGTGCACAAACTACTAGCTACTACTAAATATTGTAGAAACATAATTTTCTGTAAAGTTGCTTTGTAACGATTTGTTTTGTAAAAAGCGCTATACAAATAAACTTGAAGAGAAAAATAAAACAAGGAGAAAAGAAAGAATGAATTAAAACAAAACAAACAAACAACAAAGCACTTAAAAGCAAAGCAAAACAAAATAAAAACAAAAAGCAAAACAAAACTATTCAAACAAAATAAAACAAACAATAAACAAAAGAGCAAAGCAAAGCAAAATGAAACTAAACAAAATGCACTTCTAACATTTACCATTTATTATTTACACAAAGAAAGCTAAAAAGGTATATAATAAGCGTTCTTAATTTGTCACACTCATGGTTTTCACGGTCAAAAGTGACTGAACACCTGACAATGTAACTTTTTTTTCTTTAAATATATATATATATATATATATATATATATATATATATATATATATATATATATATATATATATATATATATATATATATATATGTTTTTTTTTCTTCATTTGTTTTTTGAGAGAATTTCATGGTACTAATTAACATTTATGCAATAATTATGATAAATTTTTCCCTTTGAAAATAGTACATCAAACCATTTTTCTAATTTTAAACAAATATTTTTCAATTAATTCAGGATTTCAGATTAAATGATGGAAACTAGGGCTTTACAATCCAATTTCTGGAGACAGAATAGCACCTCTTTTAATTTCAGGGTGTAA
Source organism: Carassius auratus (assembly GCF_003368295.1). Classification (NCBI taxonomy): domain Eukaryota; kingdom Metazoa; phylum Chordata; class Actinopteri; order Cypriniformes; family Cyprinidae; genus Carassius; species Carassius auratus. The sequence goes on from NC_039254.1 coordinate 2,456,288, forward strand.
CCACTGGATTCCTGTACAGAACTCTATAGAGAGGCTTGTGAATTCCATAGATGTTTTTATACATAATTGTTTATTTATTAGGTTGTGGATTTAAATGCATATTAAGGCATTCTCAAAGACTACTTTTTGTCAAGGTTTATATTTTTTGTTGATATAAATGTTAATATGAAGTGTAGTATTTTTTTAAATATATTTTTTTAATGCCTTATTATAACTATATTGAAACCTGAACACAGAAAGCACTTTGTTAAAATTCTATAAAAATGTAACAAAAAATGAACAGGAATGCTTTATCGGACCTTAATCCTTCTGGGTCTGATCTGATTTTAACTCATATTGGCTATATGGTTATAGCAATACAAATTAATGTGAGTATGTAAAATTTTGTATGTGTGTGTCTGTGAGTGTGTGTTAGTAAGTGTGTGTGAGTGGATGCATCTGTTTTCACTCTTGAAATTTTAGTGTAACCCCTTGATGCTGTCCACTTTTGTTACTGAATTGTAGTCGAATTATTGATTTTATTTTACATAGTTGCAGTGTTACATTCACACCAGTTCATAGGTATGTATAGTGTGAGTGTGTGTCTGCGTGTGTGTTGATTTTGCACTCTAGATGTTTTATAGTTTCACTCCTTCATTGCGGTGCAATTTTTTTCTGCATTGTGGGGATTCTGTAGATTGTACACATAAAATTGTACACTTTTTTTTTTTTTTTTTTTTCATTTGCCATTAATATCCTTTGGTCGGTCATTTTTGACCGAGCCATGAGTGTGGCTATATATATATATATATATATATATATATATATATATATATATAATTTCTTTTTTTTTTTTTACTAACACTTAGCTTTTCAAATCATGCCCACAGTTATTATTTATAATTTTTTATTTATATATATATATATATATATTTATTTCACATATCAAGTGCCATGAAAGTTTCATACCATTCTGGTGAAGCTACGATTTAAAATAAATAAATAAATAAAACAAAAAATCCAAATGTAAAATTCTCCGGTCAAATGACCGAAGACCACACAAGGTGTGTAAGTACATGCAAAGTGACAAAAGCCTTTCATATATTTTGAATGACAGCCAGATGCATTCCAGGGTTCAAACAATAGAGCATGCAATATTGCAATGCCACAGCCATGGTTTTGATTTTCAGTGAATGCTTGAAATTATAAAATGTATACAATGAATGCAACTTCTGTTGCTTTGGATAAAAACAACCGTCAAATGCATGAATATAAATCTTTCAGCCCGTGTAGGACATCATAAAGGAAAGAAAATATTGTTGAGACAGTAAAAGCAGGATGTGTCCTAGCAAACAGAACTGCAGCATAGTTCTTGGCACTAGTTCAAGCTTGCTACTGGTCCTCAATGAGCACATCATAACTTAGCAGTACAATGGAGATGCACGGGGTTATAAAGCCACATGGGTCTTTATTACCCTCAATAAATGCACAAAAATTCCGCTCAAATTCTCAGGGGCTGCTTCAACAAATAGAGCAATGCCAAAAGCGCTGCAAACCACAGTGTTTACACATTTTGGTGTCATTTCTTTACATTCACCTGGGAAAAGAGAAATTATTTTACATTGCATTAGCTTAACTTTTTATTTATAATAATTGCAACTGCCAACAGCATGGACAACGTCCAATCTGAAGGTTGTGGTCTGTGTACCGCCCTCTTATAAACAAATTATAAGTAACTCAAGTCCTCATACATACAAATCTGGTGAGGTAAGAGTAATGCTGGTGATTAAGTGCTGCTGTATCCGTGTTCATCTCCATTTCCTGCTCACGAGGCTACAAACTGTATGAACAGCTCTGTTTACTATATCCACTCATATCCTGGCAACACTGGCATCCCAGGAAAGAACTGTTGTTTCGTAGAACCTTCGTGGGTCTCCACAGGAAGGAAGTTCACCCTGCTCCACCCGGCAGGGGTCAGGGCCGGAACGTGTCAAGGGGTGGTGCACACGTCTCAATGCTGACAGGAGAAAACAAAAAGAGAAATGTTGCAAAAATAAGCTTTTCTCTCAAAGCAACATTCAGGATGTATACAGATCAAGAGGCTTCTGGATGCCCCGAGTAGAACAGAGTAATGACTGCCTATATTCAGTGAAAATGTCAATATATATATTAGACCTTTCTACTATGAAAGAAATACTGGAGAATAGAATAACATTTATCCTGTCATACAAATAATCACCTTTAAATCGCATCTGTAATAAAAGTTTTTGTTTACATAATATATCTGTATATTAATTTAGTATATACAGTATATAAATACAAACACACGCATGTTTTTATTTAAGAAAAATGTTTTTTTATATATTAAATATATTTATATATAATATAAATACATAAATGTATATGTAAATATTTTCATAATATATACTGTGTGTTATATTATATATAAATATTTAAATAAATAATATATGTAATATATACTGTGTGTGTTTATATATATATATATCACAGTATAAATACAAATTTAATGTAAACAAAACATTTTATTTTGGATGCAATGGAAACGCATAAAATTAGTGGGTCCCAAAATTCAGAAAGTTTCAATATTTTGTACATTTTTATTTGAATGTTTAATAAAAGTATCACGCACGATGCACTTTTACATTTTTCACTCATATATATATATATATATATATATATATATATATATATATATATATATATATACACACACATATATATATATATATATATATATATATATATATATATATATATATATATATATATATATTTTTTATTTTTTTTTACTTTTTTTAAATTAATTAAAATGATTAAAACTAGTTTACAGCACAGATTTATAGCTTCATTATCAGAATCTCTTTATCTTTCAGAGAATCTCATTATGTTTTGTTTATACAATATACTGTTTAAAGAGTTGAGATAAACAGAACAGACAGATCAAGACTTCAATCTAAAATACATAACCAGAGAACACTTCCATGCTTAAGTGAGCAGATGGGAATGCAAATATAAAGGCTCTTTACAGTTAATGACTTTTGCTCACTAAAACATCATGAGTTCGTGTCTGAAGATGATTCAAATGTCTGAACTGATTGCATGTTTTCGTGCATTTTCTTGAACTCTGAGTATGTAGCTCTACCCCAACACTCGACCTACATATATTTTGTGTCACAGAACAATGACTTCCATTCATACCACTGTTATGTTCACCATTCGCAGACATTAGATGAAATACGTTTTCAATGAAGGTAAAAAAAATAAAAATAAAAAAAAAACCTGGGCCTTTGTTGCACACAACCACTGTAAGGATGCTTTAAAAACAGTTAAAAAAAAAAATTTGCAGAAAGTCTGCAGGTAATGAATTACCACTAGGGGACACTGTCCGAGGATTCTAAACTGTCTAATAACTTCCCTCTTGAACAATGAAGCAGCTGTATTAAATCTGCTTTTGCTTCATGACCTAACACGGTAAGTAAAATTGTTTAACGTACAAATTGTTTGTATTTTTAGATTATTAGGCTATACAAATACGTACAATAGCCTATATACACCAAACTACATAGGCTCAACAATTAGCAAAGTTATTCAACTGAATGGAATCGGAAGATTGATGACAAGAAGTGTCAAGACGTACAGCTACAATAAACATCTCGGTTTTGACATACATGTTGTGAATGTTGATTATGATCTATTTCTGGTTTCCGCTTACATCTAGTCTGACGAGGTCATGTGAAAAAAAAATATTAACACAGGACTGTTTTAAACGTGGAATAATGCTAACTACTTTAATTACTATAAAACAATAGGCAGATAATATTAATAGGCCTATAGCCTAGTATAATATTGTATAACATGCAGTAGCTTAAAGATCATGTCTCTTTCTCACTAGCGAAAAACCACGGGTCACTCACTCAGTTGTGTTGAAAAAAAAAGAAAGAAAGATCATTGGTGCCCTCTGCTGGACGTTGAAAGAGAAACTCTCACAATGTTGTTGTTTTTTCTTTCTCTCTCTCTCTCTCTCGAAGATTAAAACACTTGCTCACGTGCTAAATCTGTCCAGTAAAGGCCACTTCAGCCCATGAGTGTCCCGTATGTCAGTGGATATGTCAGACAACCGCTATTAAAACTTGTTTAAAATCCATGTATCGTTGTAGGCATTGTAACACCGTCAAACCACAAAACCTGATCAAAGATCATCATTTGTTTTACCACAAACACACCCTCTTAGACTGTGCGTCAGTGGTGGGTTACACAACCACATATTCAAATTAACTTTTAAATGTTTCTGCACGAAAACGAAACCTAAGCTACTGAACATCCCTCCAGCATAGACTGTGTGACATCTGAGCTCTGTATTGCTCCAAATTATCCAGAGACATGAGCAGAAGGAGAGTACACTTCGGTAAGTATTTCTTTTGTTGTCTGTTATTTTATTGCTTTCTTCATAGCAATTGTGTTATTGTAAGTTTACTTTATATATATTTAAAGGCAACGTTTTAAAAATCAAGTGGCTGGTAGAATGAGAAGGATTCATTTTGGCTTTTGTGAAACATAAAAGATAGGATATCAAAAATGTGTCATGTGCATATGTTTGTTGTCACCTCTAGCAAATGATTTCCACAGAGGAAGAGGAAGAAGACAACGAGATTTTCAAAAGGATAGGTTCATGCCGCTTCCGTATAAACGTATATACGGTAAGGTCCCAGAACTGCTTACACCGTCCAGCTCTGAGTTTATACCACTCACATGGCTTCCCATTATGTTAGACATAAAGACCCAAAAATCGGTACACAGACTACCTAACCTAAGCTCTAGTGGTGTTGTTTTTTTTTTTTTTGTTTTTTTTTGTGGCTCAGCATTGTTATTGTTATTGTTTTTTTTTTTTTTTTTCAAATACGGTCACAATTTAAATGTCAAAATGTAAATATCTGTGACACGGATGCCACCACATCCACACCTGTTAGAGGCTGTGAATTCTGTTTATTAATCTATGGATTTAAATGTAATTCAGCTTCAAAAACATCTTTTAAAAAAATCTTAAAATTATTACCAAATAATACAGTAGACTACCTTAAAAAAAAACTGTGTGCAAGACCAACAGAGAGACAATAGAAAAAACACTTTCTCAGAAACGCAACCGAAACTGAATAATAAATAGGCAGGGAAGGCGGAGCTACATTTAAACCAAGCCAGAATAAAGAGATGTCGCTCCTTCCATAACTGGATAGTTTTGATACTCATTCCAGGGAATTTTAGGAAATTGGACAGTTTTCTTTATTAAATACTTGCTTACAAAGAAGTGAGGACATGAACAAAGAAAAATACAATTCTCTATGGGTTGGTTCTCTTTATGGAGCGTTAACAAATGAGCAAACTAAATCACAAATTTAAAATTTGCCTTAAATTCAAACCTTCTAAAGAATCCTGTGCTAATGGTTCATAATGGTTAGTATAATGGTATAATCCTAAATTATATTATGCACAGGTAAAGCACCTAACCGAAGCTCTAGTTATGTGCAAGGTTATGTGTTTGTGGTTTTACTGCGTAAAGAACGGCTATACAGAGGAACTGCAAAATAAACGTCGCACATTTTTATTAACCGTTAAATTGCACAGCTGCAAAATCTTTCATATTTAACTTTTCTATAAGCAGTGTTATATATATATATATGTGTGTGTGTGTGTGTGTGTGTGTGTGTGTGTGTTTATATATATATATATCTACTTATTTGTATTATTTTTTTTTTTTTGTATTTTTTATTCTTTTATTATGTGTTTTATGTTCTGTCTCGCTCATTCTGTTGCACTGCGGAGCTTCTGTCACGAAAACAAATTCCTCGTATGTGTAAACATACCTGGCAATAAAGCTCATTCTGATATATATATATATATATATATATATATATATATATATATATATATATATATATATATATATATATATATATTATCATAAGATAATTCAGATTTCTCATAAGGTAATACAGAAATATGTTTGTATTCATCATATACAGGGCCAAAATGGACACATGGTAAGCCTAATTTACAAGCTCAACAGAACCATAATCAGCAAGAATTACCAACAAACAGAGGTGAGGTGTAGTTAACTTTTATGAAGTTACTATGAGAAAAACATCTAAAGTATGACTAATTTATATCTAATTTAATGTGTTTGATTTTAATTAGGTTATGGCTCAAATGACAAAGTTTTAAATATAATTATAAAGGATCTGCAGCCCTTAAGTTCTGTGACAAGCCATTATCTCACAAGGACTCTACAATCCTCTTTAGATGTTCAGTTAAGTGCCTCATGCATCCGAAATGAACTTCAGAACCTTTACAGACACAAGAGGGTGGAAGTCCAGAATGCAGTCAATAACGCAAGTAACCTCGCTCTCTCAGCGGAGTTGTGGAGCTCCAGTGAGAAGGTGTTTTACCTGACAGTGTCCTGTCACTTCATCACCGAAAACTGGAAGCTGACATCGTATGTGCTAGATACAGCCCATTTACTCACCAAGCATACAGCAGAGAACGCAGCAGAGCACCTTTTGAGAATTTCAAACGAGTGGAACGTCACAGAAAAAACTCAGAGTGTGGTCTCAAATATTGACGGCATAAAGAAGGCCCGTATCAATGGAGGCAGATGGACCTATATACCTTGTTTTGCTCATACTTTGGATAAAGTTTTCAGGGAAACCATGCAGATAACCGACTGCGAATCTCTACTGAGGAAATGTCAGCAAATAGTTGCGTTTTTCCACCAAAGTGACATAGCCTCACACAATCTCCAGCAGTACTGTGCTTCTCTCAGTCTCAGGCAAAGTGAACTGATTCAGTCCAGTGGTCTAAACTGGCTAACTACCCTCCATATGCTGAAGAACATCTTAGAGCAGTGGCCAGCCATCTTTAAAGTTTTTGTCGACAGACGAGTGGATGATCTTTGTCTGAGTGAGAATGAAAGAAAAATAATGGAAAACATTGTGGCAGTGCTGAATATTCTAAAGGAGGTCACAGAGGAAGCGGGAAGTCAAGGGTTCAGCCCAATCTCAAAAATCATACCGCTTGTGCAAAAACTGCAGAAAGAGTTGAGAAAACAATGGATGGGGGGGAATGGAATAGCGAAGAAACTGTCAAAAATATGTGACTATCATATTGGCAGCAGCAAGAAAATCCTTCAATTTAGAGTTAGCACAGCACTGGACCCGCAATACAAAACCAGCGTGCTGCAGGAGTCTGGCATTGAAGATATCAGCGAAGAAATCAGGAAACAGATCAGAGGATCTGCAGAGCACTGCAGTCGTGACACTGAAAGTCAAGAGTCAGTCTTTCAAAGGTACTGGAAAACAACAAACATTTCAGCGAACGCTCTTGAATTCTGGAAGAGCAATAAAGAGTTTAAAAAACTGGCGACGGTGGCCCGCAAGTACCTCACAGTTGTCTCCACTGCAATTCCAGTGGAACGTGTGCACCAGCTGCAGGAATCACAGCTCGCTAACAGGAGAAACTTTCTGGAGCCAGAAAATGTCAACATGATCCTGTTTCTGAACAGCAACAAATGAAGAAAACACATTATGTACTATACCTATACTTTATGGAAATGATGCTCAGCACTGTGCATTTTTCAAATACGGTCACAATTTAAATGTCAAAATGTAAATATCTGCCACCACATCCACACCTGTAAAAGTCTTTGAAATCTGTTGTAGTCTGTTGTCTTTGTAATCTATGAATTAAAATGTAAAAAAAATCTTTAAAAAAAAATATTGTTACCAAATAATATAGTAGACTACCTTTATATATAAAAAAAAAAATCAAACACTTTCACAGAAACGCAACTGAAACTGAAGAATAAATAAGGTGAGGCAGGGAAGGAGGAGCTACATTTAAACCAAGCCAGAAGCAAGAGATTTTGCTCCTTTCATAACTGGATGGTTTTGATACTCATTCCAGGGCATTTTAGGAAGTAGGACAGTTTTCTTTATTAAATACTTGCTTACAAACTTGTTGAATATGTTGCAAATTACGTCTTCATTTGGTTGGTTTGATTTTCTGTAAGTAATTACAGGAAAAACAAGCTGTTAAATTCTAAGAATATCATAAGTATACAGTATATCTACAAGGAGGACCAGACAGGTTCAAAGATACAGACCCTAAATGAAGGATCAGCACAGGGCGGAAAGAAGTGAGGACATGAACGGAGAAAAATACAATTCTCTATGGGTTCTCTTTATGGGCCGTTAACAAATGAGCAAACTAAAATCACAAATTTAAAATGTGTCTTAAAATCAAACCATCTGTATTTAAATTTAAAATAAAACCATGCATACTTTTGCTTTCAAAATCCTGTTAATGGTTCATAATGGTTAGAATAATACTAAATTATATTATGCACAGGTATAGCACACCAGACGAGTTTGTACTTGTGAGCACAAGTTTAAGGCAATGTTCTAAAACCATAAATCTATGGACCATACCAGTTTGAAAAATGTAAAAGTGTTGTCTAAAAATGACAGATCCTGGCATACACACTTTTTTATTGCATTTTGAGCAAAAATCATGAGACATTAAAAAAAAAAAAATGCTTTCCATTTCCCATTTCCACACACACATGCAATGTATAAAATTAGTTGCTATTTTTCTTCTATGGGTGATCAGTGGAACCCCTTACTGGATATGGTTATTTCAGATTTACCTCCACTCACCATACTCTACAAGTCTATGAGTGAAAGGTTCCATTATCCACCAACACCTACTGATATACTTGGAAACAATTGTTTTCCAAAACAATACAAATTGTGCACAAAGTTCTAGAAAGTGTAGATAGGGTTTCATTGTCTTCTGTAGTGTGGAACACCACAGCAAACAAAACATAATGACAACCCTGTCCCGACTGATAACATGGACTCAGCAATCCTATGTTTTGGAAACCACACCTCCACCTGAAGAATAAAAGCCTAGTCATTTTGTTAGGCAATTTCTGAAAATAGCAGATAAATGGGGAATCGGGAGCAAGGTTAAAGTGGTAGTGACAAATAAAGATGGGATAAAAAGAGACATCAAAAAGGCAGGATGGGATCTCATACCCAGTTTCACCAACTTTGGATTTGGTCTTCAAGGAGATGCTTGAGTCTTGTGACCGGAAAGAGCTGATGTTGGAAAATATAAAAAGTATTTTTTCTAATGTTGAAGCACAAGGTCACCTCAAAAAGGCACACACACACAAAAAAGCTGCAGTTACAATAACCTGGCTCAGTTCAAAGGTAAAAATGGCTTTCTACACTAAACATGCTAGAAAGAATCTCAGAGGCCATATGCCTAGTGCTAATTTAATTTAACATTGACTTATTGAGTGAGCAGAAAGAAAGAAAATGACAGGTTGACATTTAGTACCGCTCTTGACCTGAGATGCCAAGACATTGCTCTCTCTGAGAAGACGACTTCCACCCGCATTAAGAGAACAGTCATTGCCGAAATGAAACACCTGGATCAAGAGAATCAAGGGAGATACTTTCAACAGCCAGAGAATTTTCTTAAGGGTCTGAGGGGATACTTGGAAAAGGAAATGTTGCAGATCGACCGGGATCCCTTGCATTCTGGAATTTCCCAGAAGATGAAAACTGGTACCTGAGTGAAGCTGCATGCGAATACCTTGCTGTTGTGTCTACCGTGATCCCAAACTGACATTGCCTTTGACATGGAGAAAGCCAGACTCATGGCCAGTCGAAACAACAGCTTGCATCCAGAACATCTAAATATGATGCGGTTTCTAAATGGAAGATGTTTCCTATATTAAATAATTATTAAAAAAATGGGAATATGATCATAGTCTGTTTGTTGTAAAAAAAAAAAAAAAAAAAAAAAAAAAAATGAAAAGTCACAAAACATGACATATTCACTATTTCTGTCTTTCTAGCTAGTATCAGCTTATCAATTAATATATATTTTAAGGGGTATAGTGGTTAAGGGAATTTTATTAATTTAGGGAGTATTTACTTTGTCGATTAAATTGCCAATAATCAATCAGTGAAAACGTACAATGCATATATTATTCATGAAAATGGTTTGTCTGCACTTTCTCAGTAGTTTAAGTGACTACAAGTTTTATCAGATTTCTTGACAAACCTGTAAATAAACTGTGCATTGAATTTATATCTTATTCTGCGATTTAAAAAAAAAGGCATTTTTTAAATTAAATTGCATGAATAAGATCGAGATGATCTCTTGAAATATAAGCTGTATTTGTAGAATCAGGATTGACCACGAGATGGCAGTAGGCACACATTTAGGCTAGAATGAAGCATATGAACTAGATACTAGAATGTAATAAATATAACGTATTTATTTATTGTTACATCAATCGATCCATGCATTAAAAAAAAAAAAATACCTCGTTGTGTTCTTACCTTATGGTTCATGTTCACCTTCTGCTCCCCCAATGTATTTACCATGAAAATCCTAAAAACATTTCAATCAGAAACTATATTAAATGATCGATGCAGTCTTGCTGTTCTGTTCATGGTTCACGCTTGTAGAGGTCCTTGCAGTTACTAAGCCTGAGTATCTCCATCTTAATCAAATTATTTTTAGGTCTTCCACCTATGAAGGACAACTTACTTTTTGAAATGAATATTTGAGGGAATTTAATCAGTCAGATCTGTTGCATCAGCATAAAAAGTGCACAGTGCAAAGGCAAATTTCCCTGAGTCAACACACTGGAACAGCAGTGATACAGAACTTTTTTAGCCTGAGGATGGTTATTACATATGTAAATCTACAATACTGGAGAACTACGACATGAACAAACTTGCTCAGGTATTTTGTTTTACTCCTGCACAATGATTAGCATTGACAGTCGTGGACATCAGAACAAATTACGGCCTTGTAGTCAAATTTATCAGCTTTTTCTTTTATTGAAAAATATAACTGTTATTGTGCAAGGGAAAGTGAGGCAGGTCATTATATACATTACTTCAGTACAGAATGATACAGAGTAGACATCAAGTGAAAAAAAAAAAAGATAAACAGCAAATACCTGGAAATTATAGAGATGGTTTTATACTATACTTTGTTTTTTAACCATTTTCTGTAGCAGCTGTAGGAAGCTGTGTGCATTTAGTAATCAAGCAAAGAAACTATAGAAACCTCTATGCCATTGTATATGAAGGGTAGAGTTTTGTCTCAGTAAGTATAGATACAAAGTAAAAGTAAATGGCCTGAAAGAAAACTACTCGAAACTGTAGAGGGAGTCCTGCTGCTCTCAAAACCTGTTACATGCCAGCTTTCCAGCTCACTTTCAGTCTCACAAATCCTGTTCTGGACATCTGGTCTTCTTTAAAAGCTTTGCGTGCAGTGTGATATCTCCAAGACCACTTCCTTAACCCATAAACTGAACAAAAATAGGGCAGCAAAAGAGAGGAGAAGATTTTGGCACATTTGATTATCGTCCGTTAGTTCTTGCAGACAAAATGGCACGATGCAGCATTTCAACCAGATATAAGGCAAGACAAGCCCCTCGTACCCCATTAATAAAGCCCTTTTCTAAACCATCCTAGACCAAACCTGAAAAGCACCCATGGAGTCAGCATTACAAACATCTTTCTAGAGCTCTTATAAACCGTACCTTACTTGTTTCTCTGTTCAAACATGCTGATTTCACAAACCAATGAAAAACACTTGACAGGTGAACAAGGAAATAACGTAGCTGTATTCTTGGGAGTTTTAAAGCTGATACAAAACCTAACCGAGCTGAAGGTAAAGGTAACGAAGTGAAGGTAAAAGGCCACAGAGAGATCTGTACAAACAATTCTGTACCACAGAAACCAAGTGAAAATAACCAATTCTACAAATGGTGCACTTTTCGGTTCCTAGTGTGCTTATATAATGTTAGAATACAGGGTCAACACTGTTGACTAAACAATACCGTCAATCAAATATACAGTAAATGAATAACTGAACATGATGTACATATATCAGGAGTGTAACGCTTTTAAATTATCCCCACAAAACATCACTTGTGTCATAAGAAAAAAAAAAAGAAAATCAATTTCCCAAAGTGCACAATGAACAATTAATACTTGCTTGGCTAGCAGGACATTAATATGGTAATTATTTTTTGTTTTTAATTGTAAACCAGACTAGTGTTAAGTATTTGGGCATATTCGCTAAGGTTAAGCCTAGTTTGGAAAGTCTCATAATAGAGACTTAATTGTGATGTGAGTAATTTCTTTGGCACTAACTTGTTTCAAACATTTCAAGATCTACTAGTAGTCCCACCTTCAAACTCTGACGATCGGTTGTTATGGATATGCAATCTATGTAAAGACCGTCAAAATAATAATAATAATAATAAAATAATGCTAAAATAAAAATTGCCTTTTACTTTTTGAAAAATTGGAAGACAAATAAAATCAAATAGCAGTATTTAAAAAAAAAAAAAAAAATCCATTACAGTGCTGCTGATGGTGCCAGAATTACACACATCACCTTTAAGAAAAATTAGTGAAACCTTTACATAACTCTGTAACATAAAATTACATGGTGGACTGAGTTTGCTAATTTTGTAGATGTTAAAGAATTTTAATACGCTTTTGTCTACATTTAATTTATGCAAAGGGTATGGCACTAACTCACAGAGTGGCAATACAAGTTACAATCTCATCATGGGGTGTTGAGCGCTCTTCAAACCTAAATACAGAAACACAAAGAGCTTAAGAGTCATTCAGAGATGAAAACCCTGCAGAGCCACTTCTGCTGATGAGCACAGTTTGAAGTTCGAGGCACTACACTAGACCCTGAATAAGAGCTACACTCTTCATCTCTGAGCATATACAATGATAATCAAAAAACACAGCCCTCAGCCCTCTTGACATCAATCCTCGTTCACAAACACATCATAATTGAAGTCATAAATGGTTCCACTTGGACTGATTCTACTGCCTACAAGTTATCCAACATCACCACTGCTTTCGGTTTCTGCATCCCATCAATCTGAATTCCCCCTTGATTGAGAATTTCATGCGAGCCGACAGGAAATTCTCTTAAACAAGCATGGACAACATGACAAAGTCCAGATCTACTACATAAACAACTCCCGATGGGAAAAAGGTAGCATATGCAAGAGATAAAGCGTTCTGTTGAACCTCCAAACACGTTTATGGTGTTCCAATCATCATTTACAACATTGAGGTTTACATACAAGGCAAAATTTTGAATATAACTTAAAGACCGAATCAAAAGCTGTAAAACACAGGAAAATTAAGACTGTTGGTGTTAGTGTTTTTTCAGAGTTTAAAGGCATAAGCAAGAGTACGGTGTTAATCATGGGAGAATGCGAGGCTTGGTTTCACAACAAACCTCCTGTATCAGCATTCCAAGTGGTCAACACTGGAATTCACGGATTCGCATGAGACTAATTACCATTTGAAATGGAATTCCCTTGCTTCAGCATATGCGAACACGCAAACACTTTCCTCTCACAGCAGTGGTGGCTCTGGTGAAAGTCAATAGTAACAGAAGGTTTGTATACCTGAACTAGAAAATGTAGTGAAAAGGCATTATCAAGGGCTAAAACATACGTATTCCCTTTCATCTCCATTATATAATCAGTCCTCCAAGTCAGCATGGGAGCTTTACATCTTCCAATCGACCACAACCCTCCTCAACCACTTCTGTAAGTCTTTGCAAAGACTGTTCACTTCACACCCTAATCTCATCGTCGTCATCATCATCCTCATCATCCATGTAGGAAAAGTCCTCCCTATCGTCTTGAATGCGAGGTGTGCTGTACTTTTTGTTGTTCATGATCCCCTCATACATCTGATTGTGGGATTTTTCATCCAGCATGGTGGACCCTGAACTGGAGAGGGAACAGCTGTCCAGGTGTTGATGGTTCATGGATTGGAGCTCTGGAGTGTAAGGGTTAGTACCCTGCCTTTGCCGTGGGGGCCGGATCGGAAGAAGAGGGTCCTCTTCTTCAACCTCATTGGGAGGGCTCTGGGGTGGCGAGCTGCGCCCCTCATTACTCTTCCCTTCTTCAAATCCCAGATCGTCATCGTCAAAGCCCTTCTTGTCCATCACGCTCAGGATGTCGCCCAGCATGGAGGGACCCAGATCAATGTTGAAAGACATGATGGACTCGGCATGCTTCATGCCTCCTGTGTATGGAACCGATGGACGCAAGTCAGTCAGCTCTCCGAAACTCCTCTCGTCCAGCTCCACGTCTGATACAACAGGCGCTGTGGCGCCATTAAGCGGCTTTACTTCATCTTCTGGAAGTTTCTTTAAAGGACTTGAGGACACGCTCTTGGGAAGGTGGATTCCAGTACCTCTTCCTGCATCATCCTCATTCAAATATGGCAGCGAGATTGCATTTTTTACACAACTTGGCGAACCACCAGGGGGCGCCAGTTTTGAACTGTCAGTCTTGTCACGATTGGCCGACTGGGAGCGCTTGCTGCTTCGGAAGGTACGGGAAAGGAGGCTCTGTTTAGGAAAGTTTTGCTGTACCTCTGGCTCCTTTGGTGGCTCCCCTGAGTGACTGCTAAGAAAGGTGGTGTCCCCAAATGCGTCACCTCCTCGACCCACGTGCATAGTGTGACGGAAGTCTCCTAGAGGTGCGCTGATCATCTCCGCAGTCAGGTCAGAACGAGAACGCCGCTTAGACTGGGAGGACGAGGACACAAGCTGCTTCAGAATAGGCATGATGACTTCTCAAATATGGCCCACAGAAAAATAAAATCACCAAAGTCTTTCGTTGCCAAGAAATTAGTCACTCTTTCCTATGACGGTGTAGATCCAGGACAGTGGTCAGGATGAAAATTCTTCCACGTATACAGGACACATGGCCATTTTTATCCTTAAAGTATAGAGTCCAGCTTTCAACATCTGCAAGTTGACCTACAACAGAAGAGAAAAGACATAAATGTCATTTTATTTTATAAGGCTGACATTGTATTACCAAATTGGAAAAAGATTCTCTTTTAATTATTGGAATTATACATGCTATTTTGGACCATGCAAATGACATCACACATTAAATGTATATCCCATTTTGTTTAAAAGTATTCATTTGTAACAGAAACATGGCTTTTTAGAAAGAAAAAAGGTAGAACAAATTAATTAATCATTTCAACACTAAAGCCTCTTGAAGTGTAAAGCAATATAGCATAGGTATAAGAGGTCGGAAAAGAAATTCATATTCCATCCATAAGCCTTTTATTGTTCTTGGAGGAAGTTTGGTCATGAAAGGGTGACACGCTGCACAAGTGTTGATTTACAGAGCTCCTGTAACTGAAGGATTTACTTTAGCATAGGGGCCACCACACCACCACATAGCTAATTTAATTCTTTAATAAAAAGAACAATGTTAATTTTTAATGAGAGTTCTACTAAACATGAAGTTCAAATGAAAGTGTCAATTTTGCACAAATGAAAACAAAAGGTTGCAATGCAGACATCGGTTAGTAATGTGGTCCAAGGCACAAATCCAAAATGCATTTAGCAAATTGCAAATCCCCTTTCTCTCCAAATCCACATTCACTTTGTGATTACATAACCATGAGCTCAGAGGATCCTGGGAGCCCAACGCTGTAAAGGGTTGCATTTCTTCCTAAATTCAACTCAAACCAGTGCAGAATTCTCTGTAGTATGTGCCAGGCTCTTATATCATGAGGAAATCTAGACCTTTACTCTTTGTTGTACTCAAATGCAGCTGCCTGAGATTTTTCTTCCAGGCATAGTGCTGACAAGGTAGTTTTTCCTTTTCCCCAGACACCTTGCTTGCATTTTTCACCCTTCTTTTTTATAACTCCTTCCTTTTCATATGCAACTAGGAATGGGAATATAAGGACTTTAAAGATTCCTTTTCCATTTTGTTTCAATTTGGATCACATTCTTACTGCATTTATTTGCCTTTGAGGCTGGTTACAAATGATGAGAACATTTTAGATTGTCAACAGTTATTGCAATCAACAATTTAAAAACTCTGTTTCCCATAATTATGTTTAGTGTTTGAAACTTTCATGATTTATTTGCACAGACAAAATTCAAAGCAGTAAGATAATGACTAAACATTGGTTGTGATCTGTACGTCGCATTATTCCACTGATGGAATGGCATGGTTTATTGAGGTTCCAAAACTTTTAAAGAAACCTCATGAAAAATCAATCTGTTCTGGATTTTTTTTAATAAGTAAATACAAATAATGTAATAAATGTTACATATTACAATATAATGTAATGTTCTTAAATAATGTTAATAAAGCAAGCAAGCAAACTAATAAATATATACAGAAATAATATTAATAAATACATAAACCAAATAGGCAAATAATTAAGTAAACACAATAAACTAAGAAATAAAACTTATACCATTGTACCAAAGTGCTTCTGAGACACTTTTTTTTCTAAATGGGGACTTTTGTTTTGAAGAAGAAACAGTTCTTGTTTCTCAGCCCTATTTTAAACCACTTTTTTCTTTCCATTTATATTTCACCCCTTTACTTTGTCCTTTCTTTTAAAGTCAAATTTATTATGTCTTGGAAGACTAATGATGGTTGTATCATCCTGTAATGTCACTGTAGAGGGAATGAAAAAAGGAAAGTGAAAAAAAAAAAAAAAAAAAAAAAAAACCTTGTACGAGAGAACTCAAGTGCTCTTAGTCACTGGGTTCACTGGACTTACTGATTCCCAACTGGGTGCTGTGATTTATGGTTTAATAATCTGATTATCTGCTTCTTTACACAGAGGAGGCCTGTTAGCTTTGACTGAGCTCCAACAGCAAACACAAGACTTGAGACGCACCAATCACTTAAACAAACCAACATCAAAGACACCGAGTTGTACAACAAACATAATCCTTAAAAGACTAGTCTGATTTTTCTGAAACCAAGATGTAAACGTATCAACATAGTGCTCGTTACCGTCTAGACGGTTGTTTGCAATTCTCCATGTTTCCAAACATGACTTCATAGCCACCCCTGGGTAGTGTGCATGCCATCTGGATGAATGAGATCCAGGCAACAATATTCCAAGACACGTCACCCCACCAAAACATTTGCATCTCTGACAACAAAAGCCCATTGAGTGACCGTAGCTGTGAGCGAAACAGAAGAGGGTTTGATAAACGATAAGCTCTCCACTTGAGTCAAAGAACTGGGCGTCCCCGTGGAGGATTCAGCTCTGCCCGCTGGCAAGTTGACCTCATTGTTGAATCACAGCATATCGCCCCACTCTGAAGTCTCTAGATAGATATGTTGTGTGTTTGCATGCATGCACAGTAATGCAAGTCAGCCTCGTTCCTGAATAAATTAGGAACATAATCAACGGAACCAAGAAAGGCAGAACATTATGAACTTTAATGCCGTAATGGTAAACACAAAACTTTAAAACTTTGCAAGGATTTTAATAGATTCAAATTATAATAGAACATAATTTAAAATATGGCAACTGTTTAGCAAGTTACATTTTAAAATGAAACATTTGCTTAAGTTAAAGCAAATCACATTTGAGGTATTAACTCTGTTGTAGAACAGAATGTGAAAGTTTCTTCAAGTAATAATCAGTGATAAATAATTACTCATAAATTGAAAAACCACTAGGAAATTCCCGAGGGAAACCATGCAGAATTGGCTTGAAAATTGATGTCATGAATCACAAGTGAACAGATCTATTCCTCCAATGGTAGGAAAATAACTTCAGTATATATGGCTCAGGAGTCATGATCAATTTCAATATATTCTGGTTTGCTATTTAAAATGTTTATATGCAATCAATTCAGTATGTTCTATCAATTAAAGTATTTAATCCATTAATCCAAACTAAAACCTTTAAATTAAATTATTAAAATATACCATTTCACTCTGAACTGCCAAGACAAAATTTTTCATTACAAAATCGGCATTACAATGTAAATTAAAAAATATATAGGCTACATTGGGCTCATACATTTTTAACCTAAAGTCTTAGAAAAATGTAATGAAATAAAATAAAACTAAAGTAAACAATCCTTGTAAATTCATCAATAATCATCATCATTTATGGGAATTGGACGCTAAATGAAAAAAAAAAAAAAATACACATATATACATATACATTTCTGAAATATTGTTGGTATTTTTAAAACAAAAGGAGTGATTTTAACAACAAAATTACTTTGTTTTCGAATAATAATAATCACTCTAATTCATTATTTTATATGTATTCACCTTATGTCTCTAAACATCATGAATTGAATAACTAATAATCACAAAAAATGCTGAGAGACTTTGGTCCTGTTTCGTGCCCGTCTCCAGTAATCTAAAACGCTTCATTAACAGCTCCACTCGGGGGATTTGAGAGCATGTCATTTGAGTTCGGCATCATTACACATCAGTACAAAATTCCTAACAGCTCCTGAAAGACAACACACCAGCTAAATATCTCTCTCCCCCTCTGGACACATGTTTACATATCAGAGCTCACTGGAGAACTACAACTTCACAGCTGCACGGACCCTCGTGATCAAACTCAGTCAGGGTCTAAGCACACATCTGCAATTGCCTCGTTACACAGCCTCCAAACTGGATACCAGGAGACCCATTTCAGTCTCGCCAACATTACCTGAGTGAAGCATGCAAACACTCTCACAAGAAAAAAATATATATATTAGTCCGTCTCGTCTGGCAGGAGGCTGTTATGGCAGTGAGGGGAAAACAACAAGGGTTGGATTGTGGGTTAAAAACTATGAAATATTTTGGTTTAAAGTATGAATGTGGCCATCAAACCCACAGCCTTATTTATATGAGGCACTTCTATGCACCATGAGAGACTAGGGCCAAGGAAAATAAAGCAATCATTGTATAAATTGATTCCTCTTCACCACAAACCTCATTTGGTCTCACGCTGTTAACTCATGATGTCACACTCTCTTGCGTAAGTGTATCTCATGCAAAGCACATGGGAGGAAGTCATCAGACGAGAGGCTCCCACTGCATGAACCGCCAGCTGTCATGTTACTGTACTTTTATTCATAGACCTGTTTAATCTTTTAAGAGTGACATAATTACTTATTAAACAAGGTACTACTGCGCTCTGGAAAACATTCTTAACCATATTCCATCAAAAAAAAGCAGCTCTCTGTTGTTTATTATTGTGTAATTCCCACATGCCTTACACATAAATTTTAAAGAAGGAATTAAATGTTGGTTTCATTGAAACAATTAACTAAATATCACCCTTCATGTAGAAAATATAGTAATTTCCTAAAATAGTGCGGTAACACACATTCACAGAAAATGTTCATTGAAATCAAACTTGTTGTAAGCATAAAAGAGCCAAACAGTTGTCAGACATCATTACGGACTACAGTTATAACCTGTTTTTCCTGTTAACCCCTCCACAAGTCTAAGGCCTAATATGGAGACAGATAAAGTGGTAAACAAACAAATGGAAATGTACAGTGATATGGAGAAGACATGAAGGCACCCAACAAATCAACCAATAGAATCTCCTTTCACACCAATAAAAAATCTAGAAGAACATGATAAACGTAATGTGTGTATATCCGTTCGTGCCAACATGAGAACACTTGAGAACCGGTTTTAATACAAACACAGTAAGCACAGGTTAAAGACACTAATGCTTTAGCTAAGTGCTAGCTTATGGAAATTGACATTTTCAACACTGTTCTGGTTGCTCTTGTGCACACAATCACGATGGAGGTCAACTGGAGCTTTTGAGTATCAAAAAAGACACACAAACAGTCTTATGTAGTTCACAACTAGTGCACCATATTCCAAGTCTTGTTTAGAAATCAGAGAAGAACAGGATGGATGTCAGGATCAGATTTTAGGCTGTTCTTCACACAAAGCTATTATATGGCTTCAAGGAGAGTGGGAACGTATCAGTATACCGCCTACAACTTATAGTGCCTTTAAAAAAATAAAAATAAACATTTTAAGTTTGAAATCACCAGTCCTTATTCACTTACATTTTACTGAAATAAATGACCAGGGTATTATTTCAAATGTAAACTTTTGTGTTCAAGCAGAAGGAGGAAAGTTTTGAAGTGATGTGAAAGTAATTAAATGATGACTGTGTTTTTATTTGTCGGTTAAACGATTACAGGACTATTAACAGATTCTAACTCTGAAACACACACAAAACAACCCTGAGTTCAGCATAATACTATCAGCCTCCCAGTCTAGTCTCTCAAAGTTTCTCCTGGCAGGATATTTTTCATTTACTTAGTCAGGACTCAGCAGCCAGCGGGGTAAACAGATATACTGTGTGTGTGTGTGTGTGTTTGTTTATGCTCTTTGAGGTTATCTTCCAAACATGCTGAAACTAACCACAAGGATTACACACTAGAAGGAAAACTTTAGAAAACACTAAAGTCCATGTTTAAACCAGAGAGGCCTCATATGCCACACACAAACACTTTTACATCTTTTAACCATCTAGCCTGACTTAGCTTTTACAATATACCTCTAAAAGCTTTACCTTTTTCTCAAAGCAAATG